>NC_052089.1:5498924-5543924 GCF_015852505.1 Tachyglossus aculeatus | reverse complement strand
ATTCCATCTCCATTAAGCGCTTACGTTGGATTGAGCACTGTTTAAAGCGCTGGGGTGGCTAAAAGATCATCAAGTTGGACACAGTTACTTATTAATATTCATAATAATAATAATGGCATTTGTTAGGCACTTAATAAGTGCCAAGCACTGTTCTAAATATTGGGGTAGATATGAGGTAACTGGGGCCCAGAGAAGGGGAAGTGACTGGCCAAAGGGCACATGGAAGACAAATGGCAGAACCGGGATTAGAACCCAGGTCCTCTAACTCCCAAGCCCGGGCTCTTTCCACCAGGCCACACTGCTTCACACTGCTCACTGCATGTCTAACAACCCCTTTAGAGTGGAAGCTCCTTGAAAGCAAGGATCAAGATTTCTACCTCCATTCCACTCTCCCAAATGCTCAGGACAGTGTTCTGTACCCAGTAATAATAATAATAATAATAATAATAATAATAATAATAACTGCATTTATTAAACACTTACTATGTGCAAAGCACTGTTCTAAGCGCTGGGGAGGTTACAAGGTGATCAGGTTATCCCAAAGAGGGTTCACAGTCTTAATCCCCATTTTACAGATGAGGCAACTGAGGCACAGAGAAGTTAAGTGACTTGCCCAAAGTCACAAAGCTGACAATTGATAGAGCTGGGATTTGAACCCATGACCTCTGATTCCAAAGCCCGTGCTCCTTCCACTGAACCACACTGTTTCCCTCAGTAGGTGTACAATTAATACTACCAGAGTGTAAGGTCAGGGATCAGATCTTCTACCTCTATACTATTCTATTCATTCATTCAATGGTATTTATTGAGAGCTTATTGAGAGCTTGATTTTCCCAAGGTCAAACAGCTGACAAGTGGCAGAGCCAGGATTAGAACTCCTGACCTCTGACTCCTAAGCCCGAGCTCATTCCACGAAGCCATGGCTGCTTCCCCCACATAGGTATGCACTTATATGTGTGCATATGTGTTCATGTATATGTGTGAGTGTATTCACATGCATTTGTGAGTGTGTATGCATATATAGGTACATATGCACATAATGCAAGCCCATATACATGTGGGTGTATGCTTGCACAAATGCATTTATATGCTTATATATCTGTGCATATGCACATATGCACAAATTCATTCAATCATATTTCATTCAATTATATTTCATTCAATCATATTTATTGAGCACTTACTGTGTGGAGAGCACTGTACTAAGCGCTTGGGAGAGGACAATTCAGCCACAGAGACAATCCCTACCCAACAACAAGCTCACAGTCTAGAAGGGGGGAAACAGACATCGAAACAAGTAAACAGGCATCAATAGCATCAATATAAACAAACAGAATTACAGATGTATACAAATCCTGTACATAATTCATTCATTTATTCATTCAATCATATTTATTGAGCGCTTACTGTGTGCAGAGCACTGCACTTAGCGCTAGGGAAGTACAAGTCGGCAACATATAGAGATGGCCCCTACCCAACAACGGACTCACAGTCTAGAAGGGGCAGATAGACAACAAAACAAAATATGTAGACAGGTGTCAAAATCGTTAGAACAAATAGAATTATAGCTATATGCACATCATTAACAAAATAGAATAGTAAAATATGTACAAGTAAAATAAATAGAGCAATAAATCTGTACAAATATATACAAGTAATGTGGGGAGGGGAAGGAGGTAGGGCAGGGGGCCGTGGGGAGGAGGAGAGGAAAAATAGGGGGGTAACTGCTCATCCAATTAAAGTGTAAGCTTCTTGAGGGTAAGGACCATTCATTCGTTCATTCAATCGTATTTATTGAGCGCTTACTGTGTGCAGACCATTCATTCATCCAATCGTATTTGTTAAGCGCTATGTGCAGAGCACTGTACTAAGCACTTGGAAAGTACAGTACAGCAATAGAGACAATCCCTGCCCACACTGGGTTTACAGTCTAGAAGGGGGGAGACATACATCAAAACAAATTAACAGGCATCAATAGTATGAATATAAATAAATAGAATTATAGATCTATACACATCAAAACAAGTAAACAGGCACTACTGTAAATAAATAGAATTATAGATGTGTGCATATGTACACAAGTGTTATGAGTGGGGAGGGGAGTAGAGCAAAGGGAGCGAGGTGGGGCAATGGGGAGAGGAGGGGGAGCTGAGGAAAAGGGGGCCAGATCTTCTGCCTCTATTATACCCTCCCAAGTGCTTAGTACAGCCTATCGGCAAGAGCAAGGGCTTGGGAATCAGATGTCGTGGGTTCTAATCCCGACTCCACCATTTGTCTACTGTGTGACCTTCGGTAAGTTACTTCACTTCTCTATGTCTCAGTTACCTTATCTGGAAAATGCTATTGACGCCTGTCTATTTGTTTTATTTGGTTGTCTGTCTCCCCCTTCTAGACTGTCAGTCCGTTGTTGTGTAAGGATTGTCTCTATCTGTTGCCGAATTGGACTTTCCAAGAGCTTAGTACAGTGCTCTGCACACAGTAAGTGCTCAATAAATGTGATTGAATGAATGAAATGAATGAATAAAATGGAGATTGAGACTGTGAGCCCCATGTGGGACAGGGACCGTGTTCAACCTGATTGCCTTTTATCTACCCCAGCACTTAGAACAGTGCTTGGCACATAGAGAAACCGCGTGGCTCAGTGGAAAGAGCCCGGGATGGGGAGTCAGAGGTCATGGGCTCTAATCCTACCTCCGCCAATTGTCAGCTGTGTGACTTTGGGCAAGTCACTTAACTTCTCTGGACCTCACTTACCTCATCTGTAAAATGTGGATTAAGACTGTGAGCCCCATGTGGGACAACCTGATTACCCTGTACCCCCCAGCGCTTATACCAGTGCTTGTCACATAGTAAGCGCTTAACAAATGTCATCATCATCATTATTATTATTATTATTATTATTGTTATAGTAAGCACTAAACAAATACCATAATTAGTAGTAGTAGTAGTAGTAGCACAATCCTCTGTATGTAGTAGGTGCTCAATAAATGCCATTGATTACTTGACCCTGGGTCTTGTTTCGGTTTACTCTCCCAAGCATTTAGTGCAGTGCTTAGCACTCAAAAGGTACTTAATAAACACTATTGGTCATTGATTGATTGATTGGTTGATTAATTGATGGATTGATCGATCCCCAGAAGCCCTATCCACGAGAAGCAGGACAGGGGTAAAGCATACCAGGGCTACAGCACTGTGCTCATTATAGGTTCGAAGTGAATATTGCCTGCTCCAGTGAGAATAATAATTATGGTATTTGTTAAGCACTTACTATAAACCGACCACTGTTCTAAGCGCTGGAAGCAGCATGGCCTAATGGATAGAGTACAGGCTTCGGAGTCAGAAGGACCTGGGTTCGAATCCTAACTCTACCCCTTGTCTGCCATGTGAGCCCCTCTAGACTGTAAGATTGCTGTGGGTGGGGAATATATCTTCCAACTCTATTACACTATACTCTCCCAAGCGCTAGGCAAGGTGCTCTGCATACAGGAATCACTCAATAAATATGATTTATTGATTGGTTGGTATAGCTGAAGAGGCAAATCAACATGTACAGAAATGCCAAGGGAGGTTGTGATTGCCAAAGTGCTGAGGAAGCTGATTTTTATTAATAATAACTTAATAAATACGTTTTTACTATTCTTATCAGTTAATAATAAATAATCTCCTAACAATAATAATAGTAGTTGTATTTGTTAAGCACTTACTCTGTGGCAATCACTCTACTAAACACTGAGGGAAATATAAGATAAGCAAGCTGGGTACAGTCCATGTTTGACATGGGGCTCATGGGCTAAGCAGGAGGGAGAATCCTTCAATCAATCAATCATATTTATTGAGCATTTCCTGTGTGCTAAGTGCTGAAGAGAGTACAATATAAGAGAGTTGGTAGACAAATTTCCTGCCCATAATGAGTTTACAGTCTACAGGAATGAATCAATCAGTAGTATCAATGGAGTATTTACCGTGTGCAGACACTGTACTAAGCGCTTGGGAGACTACAGTATAACAGAGGTGGTAGACACATTCCCTGTCCACAATGAGCTCACAGTCTAGAGGGGAGAACAGGCATTGAATCCCCATTTTACAGATGAAGAAAATGAGGCCCTGAGCAGTGAAGTGATTTGCCCAAGGTCACGCAGCAGAAAGAGCCGGGATTAATAATAATAACAATGATGATGGTATTTGTTAAGCACTTACTATGTGCCAAGCACTGTTCTAAGCGCTGGGGGGATAGAAGGTAATCAGGTTGTCCTACGTGGGGCTCACAGTCTTAATCTCCATTTTACAGATGAGGTTACTGAGGCACAGAGAAGTTAAGTGATTTGTCCAGAGTCACACAGCTGACAAGTAGTGGAGCCGGGATTAACACCCACGACCTCTGACTCCCAAGTCCGTGCTCTTTCCACCGAGCCAAGAGCCGTGTACTAAGTGCTTTGTTTCCTGTTGAACTTTCCCAAGTGCTAAATATAGTGCACTGCCCAAATTGGGCACTTAATAAATACCTTTAATACCACAGAAAAGAACTGGACTCAGTGAATTCAATTTCAAAGTCTTCCTAAAAAAATCTCATCTCCTCCAGGAAGACTTCTCAGATTAATTCCTAACCTTTCATTCCAACATGTCTTTGTGCTTTTGTACTTTTTTTCCTTTCCTCAGCTCATACGACTATGCAATTTTTATAACACTCTTATTTATGGACCCAGCACTGTGCTATAAGTGTTGAGATTGATACAAAATAAACTGATTGGACCCAGTCCCTGGACTAACATTCTAAGAGGGAGAGAAAACAGGTATTGTATCCCCATCAATGAGGAAACTGAGGCACAGAAAAGTTAAGGGGCCTTCCAAAAGCCACACAGCCAAAAATAGCAGTTCCAGTTCTCGAACCCATGTCTCATGTCTTTCAGTCCTGGACTAGATTAGGATTGGTAAAGTCACATATGACAGTATTACAAAGGATAATCAGTCATCAATCAATCAATGGAATTTATTGAGTGCTCACTGCATGCAGAACACTGGACTAAACATTTGGGAGAGTACAGCATAACAAAGATGGTAGTCACTATTAAACACTTACTATGTACCAGGCACTGTACTAAGCACTGGGGTAGATACAGGCTAATCAGGTTGGGCCCAGTCTTAATCCCCATTTTATAGATGAGGGGACTGAGGCACAGAGATGTGACTTGCCCAAGATCACACAACCGACAAGAGGAGGAGGTGGAATTAGAACCCAGGTCCTTCCAACTCTCTGGCCCGGGCTTTAGCCATTAGGCCATGCTGCTTCTCATGCTCCTCCTCCACCTCTCAGTAAGGGTGTGAACTGGGCGGGGATCCCCTCGAGGAGAAAATAAAATTCCTCCTGCTGGCCCGGGAGTGCTGACAGGGTCCAGTGATCTGAGGAATTTGGAGGGGCAGGCGGGAAGCAGGCCCGAGAAGGAATCAGGAAAAAGTCCAGCATTGTTTCACATCCACTGTTCATTTTTCCCACCTCTCCCTCCTCACTGCATGAGAACCGGGCCTCCGTGTGACTTGATTTCCCTCTCGGGAGTGGGGCTAAACTTTTCCAGCTGCTGCCATCTCCTTTTTCGTTTCCCTCAGCCCTACGTGGCCTCCGCCGAATGCTCCTTCTAGCTGACAAGCCCCTGAGACCTCGATAGGAAGTCTACCCTCTTGCGTCTTATTAATAGGTTTTTGAAGCGCTCCACGCATTGCACTTTTAACGAGTCCTTGAGAGACTCCCTGCAATGGGCAACGCTTGGTTGCTAATTTCCACCGAGCTCGTTTTAGCCTGGGAGAGTCAAGTGTCAGAGCAACTGAGATGTTTCTGGTGGCTCGGGCTGCTGGGATGGATGGATGGAGGGAAGAAGGATCACCGGGTGGGATGAGGCAGGGGGCGGTAGATGCTGACACCCCCTCCCCACATCTCTGCTATGTCCTAAGAGTGACCCCAGGCACGGTCCCAGCAGAGAGGAGGTCGAGGATGGAGTCGGCCAGGTAAATCAGCCAGTTTCACTCCTGACTGGAACAAAGACTTCCGGGATCTCAGCTCCCAGACAAAGCCGCTTGGGATAGTTTTCCTCAGGTGAAAAGTTGGATTCTCATCTAGGCCTCAAGGCTTCATTGAAATGTGATGGATGAGGTTACTGAAAACACACACACATACACACATATGCATACATTTACATTTATATCCATATGTGCATAGCCCCATACACACACACACACATAAATATGCTCACACACATACATGTTTGTGGTGTACATATATGCGTATGTATGTATGCAGCCATAAATATGTGCAAATAATAATAATAATAATACTTATTATTATTATTATTATGGTATATGTTAAGCACTTACTACGTTCCAAGCACTGTTGTAAAAGCTGGTATTGATCCCATGTAGGCTCACAGTCTTAATCCACACTTTACAGATGAGGTAACTGAGGCACAGAGAAGTGAATTGACTTATACACACATCCACACACACGTTTGTATACACTATATACATTACATATGCATTGCCCTCCCATCCTCCTGTCTCTCCCCGCTTCAGTCTGTACTTCACTCTGCTGCCCTGATTAATTTTCTACAGACACGCTCTGGGCCTGTCACTCCCCTCCTCAAAAACCTCCAGTGGTTGCCTGTCAACCTACGAATCAAGCAAAAACTCCTCACTCTCTCCTTCAAGGCTCTTCATCACCTCATCCTCTCCTACCTCACCTCCTTTCTCTCCTTCTACAGCCCAGCCCGACCCTCTGCTCCTCTGCCACTAACCTCGTGTAACCTTCTCACTGTTCCTCGTTCTAGCCTGTCCAACCGTCGACCCCTGGCCCACGTCCTTCCCGTGGCCTGGAATTCCTTCCCTCCACACATCCACCAGACTAGCTCTCTTCCTCCCTTCAAAGCCCTACTGAGAACTCACCTCCTCCAGGAGGCCTTCCTTGACTGAGCCCCCTTTTTCCTATTCTCCTCCCTCCCCCTCTCCACATCACTTGAATATATTTGTAGAGATTTAGTACTCTATTTATTTTACTTGAAAATATTTACTACTGTATTTTTTAAATAATGTTCATATAGCTATAATTCTATTTGTTCTGACGATTTTGACACCTGTCTACATATTTTGTTTTGTTGTCTATCTGCCCCTTCTAGACTGTGAGTCCGTTGTTGGGTAGGGGCCATCTCTATATGTTGCCGACTTGTACTTCCCTAGCGCTTAGTACAGTGCTCTGCACACAGTAAAGGCTCAATAAATATGATTGAATGAATGAATGAATGAATTATATACAGGATTTGTATACATCTGTAATTCTGTTTGTTTATATTGATGCTATTGATGTCTGTTTACTTGTTTCGATGTCTGTCTCCCCCCTCCTAGACTGTGAGCTTGTTGTTGGGTAGGGATTGTCTCTGTGGCTGAATTGTCCTCTCCCAAGCGCTTAGTACAGTGCTCTCCACACAGTAAGTGCTCAATAAATATGATTGAATGAAATATAATTGAATGAAATATGATTGAATGAATTTGTGCATATGTGCATGTGCACAGATATATAAGCATATAAATGCATTTGTGCAAGCATACACCCACACGTATATGGGCTTGCATGTATGTGCATATGTACCTATATATGCATACACACTCACAAATGCACGTGACTACACTCACACATATACATGAACACATATGCACACATATAAGTGCACACCTATGCGGGGGAAGCAGCCATGGCTTAGTGGAATGAACCCGGGTTTAGGAGTCAGAGGTCAGGAGTTCTAATCCTGGCTCTGCCACTTATCAGCTGTTTGACCTTGGGAAAATCACTTAACGTCTCCTTGTTTCAATTCCCTCACCTGTAAAATTGATATGAAGACCGTGAGCCCCACATGGGAGAATCCGTTATCCTTGTATCTCCCCCAGCTCTTAGAACAGTACTCGGCACATAGTAAGTGCTTAACGTATACCAACATTATTATTACCTACATTCTCACACATGCATATGCATACACACATGTTTACTCGCACACTAGGGTGACCATTCACCAAACTTCTATACAGGGCAAATTTGGTTTCCAGCTGGTTTTCCCCCATCTAATCAATCAATCGGTGATGCTTATCCAGAGCCGACTAGGTCCGTAGTATTGAGCTAAGCGTTGAGCTACTGTACTAAGCATTCATCAGTAAGTACTAAACACTAAGAAGAGTTCAAGAGAATCAAGAGACACACTGGCTTGCCCTCAAAGAGCTTACAATTTAATGGGAGGAGAGATCAAAAGTATTTAAAAGAATAAAAGCAGAAGGAAAAATGAGTATTTAACAGGCAATGTGTCAGGATGAAATGGTTGAATAAAAATTGAATGTGTAAGTATGTATAAAGATAAATACAACAATTAATAAACCTATACATACAAATGTATCAATCACTTGATAATATTTATTGAATTTCTTCTCTTTACAGAGCACTGTACTGAAGGCTTGGGAGAGTATCAGTCTCCCCCTCTGGACTGTTAAATTCACTGTGGGTCCTATGTGGGACATGGACTGCTCCAACCTGATTAAATTGTATCTACCCCAGCGTTTAGTACAGTACCTGGCACATAGCAAGCACTCAGCAAATACCATTTAGAAAAAAAAGCATGTAATCAGGATTTCAACCTTCCCTAAGTGTGGCAAATACTCCCCACAGTCCTCTACGAGCTCTCTGTGTTAGCCATTTTTTGTGCTATCTGGAGCTACCAAAGACACAATACGCAATCGATCCCTTGATGGCATTTATTGAGCATCTACTGAGTGCTAACCCTATACTAAGTACTTTATTCTTCTTATTATCATCATCATTATGATATTGGTACTAAGCAGTGGGGTAGATACAACTAAATTATGTCAGACACATTCCTGGCCCCACACTGGCCTCTGTGGTTGCTTACGTCTCTGACTTCCCCTAGGCTGGTAGACAGTAGATAGGGAGAGTCTGTCATTCTGAGCAGCCTCAGGGACTCTAGCGACACCCTCCCCTAGCCGAGGAGAGTTCTGCCACTGTGAACAGCTTCAAAGGCCCTAAGGGCCCTGACCCTTAGAACAGGGGGAGTCTGCCACTGTGAGCAGCCTCAGTGGGCCTAATGGTACCATCATCTGGCTAGTGAGATTCTGTCCCTGTGAACAGACTAAATGGGTCTAAGGGTACCATTCACATGTCTAGGGGGAGGCTGATGCTGTGAGCAGCCTCAGCGAGCCTAGGGACAACTCCCCAAGCTGAGGGTGAGTGTGCTGCTGTGAGCCATCTCAGCAGGCATAGGGCACTATCTCCTAGCCTCAGTGGATCCTAATGGCACTGTCCTCCAGCCTAAGGGACGTTTGTCACTGTAAATACCTGCAGTGGGCCTAGGGGAACTGTACCTCATCGTAGTTGAAGTAGGGTGCTATGAGCAGTCTCAGTGGGCCTAGGGCCATCATCCCTAACCTAGGGGAAGCCCGCCCCTGTGAGTGGTCTCAGCAGACCTAAAATCATTGTTTCCCAGCCTAGGCAGAGTCTGACCCTGTGAGTGGTCTCAGTGGACTAGGAACTCTCTCCCCCAGTCTAGTGGAAGCCTTCCACTGTGAGCAGCCTTAGCAGGCCTAGGAACACCATATCTAATCTAGGAACAATCTGCCACTGTGAGCAGCGGGCCTAGAGGCACCGTTCCCCACCACATGGAGAATCTGATGTTATGAGCAGCACAGCATACATAGTATATCATCACCCAGGTTAGAGAGAATCTGAACCTGTGAGTGACCACAGGGGGCCTACCTGCACTGTCCCACAGCCTAAGAGGTGGCTGTCACTTTGGGTGCCCTCCGAAGAGCAAGGGGACCTGGATCACCTCCATAATCTGTCTCCTTCACTCTTGTGCAGGAGCTGAAGTGTTGTGGGGGAAAAAATCTACCTAACAGGCTGACTTAGTCCACTTCAAGTTTATCCTTGTGTGCTTTAATTCTCCTCTGCCTGGAAAAAATATTTCCCCATCCTTATTGACACCCATGCCCATTGTCTTTGCCACTTGTTCCAGATGTTTAACTCCCTCCTCAAATCCCTTCTCCACCCATGTCCCCCATCCCTTGCCCTAATGATCTGGTCACCTACATAATTGAGAAAATTAACACTATCAGGTGTGATCTCTCTAAATTCTCCCTTGCCCCTTCCCATCCCCTCCCCACTCCTATTCCTTCTTCAACATTCCCATCTTTCCCAGCAGCATCTCTAAAGGAAATCTCTGCTTTCTTTCAAAATCCACCTCCTCCACCTGCACCTCTGACTCATTCCCTCACACCTTATCAAAACACTTTCCCCCTCCCTTCTTCCCTCTCTAACTGCCATATTTAACTGTTCGCTCTCCAATCGCTTCTTCCCCACTGCTTGGGCTACCTCTCAAACCAACCAAAACGGTCTTCCTTTAAATTATCCTCAAACGGGCTACTACTCTAACCACACCAAATAGGCTTCCTTTCAATAAACACCAAATAGGCTACCTCTCAAACCAACCCAAACGGACTTCCTTTCAAGTAACCCCTAATGGGTTACCACTCAAACAAACCCTTAAAGGCTTCTTTTCATGTTCCTGGGTCAGGTTCGTAGAATACTTACTCCGCCCAGCTCCAGCAGGAAGGTCCAATCTCTCGGAGCCACACAAGGTTTGACAGAGTGGGAGTCCCTAACTCTGGGTAGAGGTGACTCACCACATCAGTGTGAAAGAGTTCCAAACTACTACAAAGAGTTCGTGGAGCCACCTTCCCAGATATACCTCGCTAATCCCCTATCCTTCTCTCTACCGTTAGTCATATTTAGGGTGAAAAAGGATCATGAGAGAAGATCTATTGCAATTTTCTCATTCTGGGTTTAATTAATGTTCGGGCTTATGCCTCCCCAGTCCCTTCGGGGCCGGTAGGAGTGAGAGGTATGATAAGTGTTATTGCTTCCTATTGTTTTCTGGCAGCCCATCCTGTGCTAGTGAGTTAAACTAGTTAGCTTGGCCAGTGAGTGACTGGTCACAATTACCCAACCTCAGCTTCACTGACACTGTCTTCTCTTGGTTCTCCTCATCTCTCTGGCAACTCATTCTCAGTCTCTTTTGTGGGTTCCTCCTTTACCTTCCACTCCCTAAATGTGTGGGGGGGGGGGGGCGGAGTGGGGGGGAAGGGTCCCTCAAGCTTTGGTTCTGGGTCCCTTTTAATTTTCCATCTACAACCATTCCCTTGGAGAACTCGTTCGGTCGTTGGCTTTAATCACCACTTCTGTGCGGATGACTCCCAAATCTACTTCTCCAGTCCTGCTGTCTCTCTACCTCTCCACGGTCTCTCATTTCCTCCTGCCTTCAATACATCTCTTGTTGGATGTCCTCCCATCACGTCAAACCTAACATGCCTAACAATGAGCTTTTTATCTTCCACCTAACTCTGTCTTCCCTATGACTTTCCCATCACTGTAGATGGCACCGCCATCCTTCCTGTCTCACAAGCCTATGACCCTGGCATTATCCTTTGACCTCGTTCTCTCATTCAAACCACATGTTCAATCCATCACTAAATCCTGTTGGTTCCACTTTCACACCATCACTAAAATCTACCCTTCCCTCTCCATCCAAACTGCTACCGTGGAGATACACTCACTTACATCATCACACCTTGATTACTATCTCAACCTCCTTGCTGACTCCATGCCTCCTGTCTCTCTCACCTCCAGTCCATACTTCACTCTGCTGCCCAGATTATTTTTCTACAAAACGGCAAGGTCATGTTTCCCCACTCCTCAAGAAACTCTGGTGGTTACCCATCCACCTCCACATCAAACTGAAACGCCTGACCATTGGCTTTAAAGTGCTCGACACCTTGCCCCCTCCTACCTCACCTCACTACTCTCCTACTACAATTGAGGCTGCACACTTCACTCCTCTCATGCTTACCTTCTCACTGTACCTCGATCTCATCTATCTCACTGCTGATGCCTCACCCACGTCCTGCCTCTGGCCTGGAATGTCCTGCCTCCTCATATCCTACAGACAATATTTCTCCCTGCTTCAAAGTCTTATTGAAGGTACATCTTCTACAAGAGATCTTCTTGTAGTTTCGGACAGAAACTCCTCACCCTCGGCTTCAAGGCTCTCCATCACCTCGCCCCCTCCTACCTCACCTCCCTTCTGTCCTTCTACAGCCCACCCCGCACCCTCCACTCCTCTGCCGCTAATCTCCTCACCGTGCCTCATTCTTGCCTGTCCTGTCATCGAACCCCGGCCCACGTCATCTCCCGGGCCTGGAATGCCCTCCCTCTGCCCATCTGCCATGCTAGCTCTCTTCCTCCCTTCAAGACCCTACTGAGAGCTCACCTCCTCCAGGAGGCCTTCCCAGACTGAGCCCCTTCCTTCCTCTCCCCCTCGTCCCCCTCTCCATCCCCACAATCTTACCTCCTTCCCTTCCCCACAGCACCTGTATATATGTATATATGTTTGTACATATTTATTGCTCTATTCATTTATTTACTTATTTTACCTGTGCATATCTATTCTATTTATTTTATTTTGTTAGTATATTTGGTTTTGTTCTCTGTCTCCCCCTTTTAGACTGTGAGCCCACTGTTGGGTAGGGACTGTCTCTATATGTTGCCAACTTGCACTTCCCAAGTGCTTAATACAGTGCTCTGCACACAGTAAGCGCTCAATAAATACGATTGATTGATTGATTGATTGATTCTCTGTCTAAGCCCTCCTTCCCTCTTCTCTCACTTCCTTCTGCATCGTTCTGACTTGCTCTTTTTATTCTTTCTACCTCCCAGACCCACCATACTTATGTACATATCTGTACTTTTTTATATTAATATCTGCCTTCCCCTCTAGGCTGTAAGCTTGTTTGGGGCAGAGAATATGTCTGTTGTATTGTTGAATTGTACTCTCCCAAGTGATTAGTTCAGTGTTTTGCACACAGTAAGCTCTCAACAAATACGATTGACTGACTCCTCCTAGGTGGGGGATGGTACTCATTGGCTCATTTAGACCGTTTCCTGCAACAGAATCCCCCTATACTGGGGAATGGTGCAGCTGGTCCTGATGAGTATGTTCCCAGATGTAAGTTGTGCCTCAGCTGGAGCACGGTGCCTCTAGGTCCTCTAAAGCTTCTCTTAGTGACACATCCACTTAGGCTGTGGGATGGTGTCCCTAGGCCCGCTGATGTCGCTCACAATAGAAGATTATCCCTAAAATGGTAGATGGTGTCCTTAGACCTACGAGACCACACACAGCAGCAGACTCCACTATACTGGGGGATGGTGTCTCTAGACCCACCGAGGCCATTCGCCATGGCAGAATCCCCCTTCATCCATTCAATCATATTTATTGAACCCTTACTTTGTGTCACTATACTAAGCAATTAGGAAAGTTCAATATAACAATGAACAGACATATTCCCTGCCCACAACGGGTTGACAGTCTAGAGGAAGAAACAGACCCCCACAGCTGGGTGGTGGGAGGCAGAGGAGGAGCCCGCAAAAAAGACTGAGACTGAGTGAAGAGAGACATAAAAGGAGAATCAGGAGAGGACAGTAACAATGAAGCCAAGGTTGGATAATGTTTCCAGAAGAAGGTGGTCGACAGTGTTGAAGGCAGCTGAGAGGTCGAGGAGGATTAGGATGAAGTTAAAGGCCCTTGGATTTAACGAGAAGGAGCTCATTTGTGACCTGTGAGAGGGCGGTTTTTATTGAGTGAAGGAGATGGAAGTCAGATTGAAAGGGGCTAGGAGAGAATTGGAGGAGAGGAACTTGAGACAGCAGATGTAAACAACTCGCTCAAGGAGTTTGGAAAGGAAAGGTAGGAGAGAGCCATGAGGTTAAGGGTAGGTTTCTTTGCAGAGTAAGGGAGACATGGGCATGTTTGAAAGCAGTGGGAAAGAGCCATTGGAGAGCGAACAGGTGATGAAGGCAGAGAGGGAAGAGGGTAGGAGACACATATTTTGATAAGGTGTGAAGGAAAGAGTTTGGACAATCAGGTGGAGGGGGTAGCTTTTGAGAGAAGGCAGAGCTGTCCTGTAGACATATTGCTGGGAAAGATGGGAGAGTTGAAGAAGGACCAGGAGGGAAGAGGGTCTGGAGAGGGGCAAGGGACATTTCAGGGGGGTCACTTCTGTAAATCTCATTTTTTTCAATATGATAGATGGTCAAGTCTTTGGGTCAAGGAATGGTGGAGGCAAAGGGATGGCTTTTGAGGAGGGAGTTATATATCTGGAACAGCTGATGAGGGCAATAGACATGGGTGTCAATAAAGATGGAGCAATAATTTTGCTGGGCAGAGGAGAGGGCAGAGTTAAAACATGCAAGGATAAAGTTGAAGTGGATGAAGTCAACCTGATATCTAGATTTCTGCCAGTAATACCCTGCGGCTCATGAACAAGCGTGAAGGAGGCAGTCTTTGGAGATGACCCAGGGCTGAAGGCTAGTGGAACAAGGTTGATGTAGGGACAGAGCAGCAAACAAATTGAGTTTAGTAGAGAGGGTGGTGTTGAAAGCATCAATTTGGTCATCAAGGGAAGGTAGCTGGGTAAGAGGGAACGTGGGGCAGGATGAGTTGAGAAAATTGGAAGGGGTAAAAAAAAATCAGCAGTCTTTGTAATGAAAAAGCATAGATTTACTGGGAAGAGATGTATGGGAGAGAAGGCAAGTGAAGACGTTGTGGTCAGAAAGAGGCATTTCATAGTTGGTGAGGGTAGTAACAATAATAAAGATTATGGTACTTGTTATACATTTACTATGTACGAAGCACTGTTCTAAGCCCTGGGTCAGATACATGTTAGTCAGTTTGGACACAATACATGTCCCACATGGGGCTCACACTCTTAATCCCGATTTTACAGATGAGGTAACTGAGGGGAGAGATTGTGCAGTGACTAGAGATGATGATATCGAGTGTATGTCCATTTTGGTGAGTGGATGAAGTGGGTTGAGCAGGAGATCAATGAAGCTGTGGAGTGATAGAAGGCGTACAGCAGAAGGGTCATCAGGACCATATATGTGGATATTGAAGTACCCAAGGATCAATGTGGGCATGGAGAAAGAGAAAAGGTATTTGAGAAAGGGATGGAAATAGTGAAAACAAATTGGAGGTGAGACCTAGGTAATGGTAGATAACAGTTACTAGAATCTGGAGTGGGTGGCAGAGGCAGATAATTTGGGATTCAAAGGAAGAGAAAGAAAGGAATGAGGGAGGTCGAATGGGGTGAACGCAGCATTGGGGTGCGAGAAGGAAGCCAACACCTCCTCCTGTCCAGTAGGTCTGGAGGACTGAGAGAAGATGAGGCCCCCTCTGGAGAGAGCAGCAGGAGAAACCGTGTCATCTGGGGAGAGACAGGTTTCAGGTTTAGAAGCAGCGTGGCTCAGTGGAAAAAGCTCGGGCTTGGGAGTCAGAGGTCATGGGTTCAAATCCCCGTTCTGCCAATTGTCAGCTGTGTGACTTTGGGCAAGTCACTTCACTTCTCTGGACCTCAGTTACCTCATCTGTAAAATGGGGGTGAAGACTGTGAGCCCCCAGTGGGACACCTTGTACACCTTGTAACCTCCACAGTGCTTAGAACAGTGCTTTGCACATAGTAAGCGCTTAATAAATGCTATTATTATTATCATTATTATTATTATTATTATTAGAGAGGAGGAGCAGTGATTGGGTCAGGAACAGGTCAAGGATGAAGGAAAGCTTCCTCCTAATGCAGTCCGCATTTGGTTGAGGCTGTGGGAGGGGTTCTGGGGAAGGGGACAGCGTGAGGGGTGGGGAGATGTTGGATGGGAGTGAGTTGACAGGGGTCAGTGCAGGAGGACGGAGACGAGAGGTTGTGCCGGACAGTATTGCAGGGTTGAGGTGGGGAAGAGGTCGGGTGGAAGGCACGAGATGTGGGGAGGAGTTTGGTGTCAGAGGGTGCGGTGGAGGTGTGGTGGGAAGGGAGGATTGGGATGCGCTGACTTGATGGGGGCATTGAAGTGTCATGGAGGTGTCGGTGAAGTAACTCAGCTTTGTAGATGGGGTAAAAGACAGCAATAATTACTGCATCCAGTGATACCCCGAGGACATGGATGAATTGTTCTTGGATCCTTGAGAGTGAAGAGGCCAGTTTTTAGGAGAACCCTAAGGAGAAGTTTGAACTGGGGGAGGGTTTCTGTACATCTGAGGCTACTCATAGTCGCAGCTTCCCCCTCGAATGGGGGAGGGTGTCCCTAGGCTCGCTATGACAGCTCATAGCAGCAAAGTCCCCTTCTGCTAGGGGAGGGTATCCATAGGTCTGTTAAGGCAGCTCACAGCAGTAGAAACCCTTTAGGGTAGGGGATGGCTTCCTAGACTCACTGAGGCTGATCACAATGGCAAACTACCCCTAGGTTTGGTACAGTGCACCAAGGCCCGCTGATGCCACTCCCCCTAGGCTGGGAGATGGTGTTCGTAGGTCTGCTGAAGAGGTTCACAGCTGTAGACTCTCCAGCTCAGGGCTCACACAGTGCAGGAATGCTGCTAGGATGAGGGTCATTGTCCCTAGGCCTACTGATGCTGCTCTCAGACACAGAATCCCCTTCAGCTGCGGGATGGTGACCATAGGCCCATTGAGACCATTCACACTGGCAGACTCCCACTAGTCTGGGTGATGATGTCACTAGGCCCCCTGAGGGTGCTCACATCAGACGATTCCCTCTCATCTGGTGTAGGATGTCCCTAGACCTTCTGAGGCCACTCCCAGGAGAAGACTCCCCTAGGCTGGGGGCTGGTACCCCTAGGCCTGTTGATGACATTCACGGATTCTCCCTAATTTGGGGACAATGCCCCAACGAATCAACCAATCAATCAATCAATCAATCGTATTTATTGAGCACTTACTCTGTGCAGAGCACTGTACTGAGCGCTTGGGAAGTACAAGTTGGCAACATACAGAGACAGTCCCTACCCAACAGTGGGCTCACAGTCTAGAAGGGGGAGACAGAGAACAAAACCAAACATATTAACAAAATAAAATAAATAGAATAGATATGTACAAGGAAAATAAATAAATAAATAGAGTAATGAATATGTACAAACATATATACATATATACAGGTGCTGTGGGGAAGGGAAGGAGGTAAGAAGGAGGCCATGGAGAGGGGGGTGAGGTTGAGAGGAAGGAGGGGGCTCAGTCTGGGAAGGCCTCCTGGAGGAGGTGAGCTCTCAGTAGGGCCTTGAAGGGAGGAAGAGAGCTAGCTTGGCGGATGGGCAGAGGGAGGGCATTCCAGGCCGGGGGATGACGTGGGCCGGGGGTCGACGGCGGGACAGGCGAGAACGGGGCAGGGTGAGGAGATTAGCGGCAGAGGAGTGGAGGGTGCGGGTTGGGCTGTAGGAGGAGAGAAGGGAGGTGAGGTAGGAGGGGGCGAGGTGATGGAGAGCTTTGAAGCCGAGGGTGAGGAGTTTCTGCCTGATGAGCAGATTGATTGGTAGCCACTGGAGATTTTTGAGGAGGGGAGTAATATGCCCAGAGCATTTCTGGACAAAGACAATCCGGGCAGCAGCATGAAGTATGGATTTAAGTGGGGAGAGACACGAGGATGGGAGATCAGAGAGAAGGCTGATGCAGTAGTCCAGACGGGATAGGATGAGAGCTTGAATGAGCAGGGTAGCGGTTTGGATGTAAAGGAAAGGGAGGATCTTGGCAATGTTGCGGAGCTGAGATCTGCAGGTTTTGGTGACGGCTTGGATGTGAGAGATGAATGAGAGAGCGGAGTCGAGGATGACACCAAGGTTACGGGCTTGTGAGACGGGAAGGATGGTAGTGCCATCAACAGAGATGGGAAAGTCAGGGAGAGGGCAGGGTTTGGGAGGGAAGACAAGGAGTTCAGTCTTGGACATGTTGAGTTTTAGGTGGCGGGCAGACATCCAGATGGAGATGTCCTGAAGGCAGGAGGAGATGCGAGCCTGGAGGGAGGGGGAGAGAGCAGGGGCAGACGTAGATTTTGGTGTCATCAGCGTAGAGATGATAGTTGAAGCCGTGGGAGCGAATGAAGTCACCAAGGGAGTGAGTGGAGATCGAGAACAGAAGGGGACCAAGAACTGAACCTTGGGGAACCCCCACAGTAAGGGGATGGGAGGGGGAGGAGGAGCCAGCAAAAGAGACTAGTCCTCTGCAGGTGATTACTGTGACAGATTCCCCCCCATCTTGGGTGAGGGTGTCCCTAGGCGTACTGAAGCCGCTGAAAGACACAGACTCCCTGCAGCCTATGGGAAGGTGACCCTAGTACGGCTGAGGCCGTTCACTACGGAAAAGTCCAAAGGGTCTAGAGCGGCTGCAGCCACTCACATCATCCAGCGCTTAGAACAGTGCTCCAGCGCTTGGAACAGTGCTTTACACATAGTAAGTGCTTAATAAATGCCATCATTATTATCAGAAACCTAATTGGCTGGGGGAGGGTTCTCCAAGACTCACTGAGGCCACTCATAGCAGTAGATTTCTCCTATGTTGAGGACAGTTCTCCTAGACCTTCTAAGGCTGTTCATAGTGGCAGACTCCCACTAGGTTGGGGCACAATTCCCCAAGGCCACTGAGGCCACTCACAGTGGCAGACCACCCTCCCACCACGCCTTAGGCTGGGAGACTAGGTTCGCTGAGGCCGCTTACAATAGCCAACTCCCCCTAGGCTGCAACACAATTCCCCATGTCCACTGAGGCTACCCACAATAGTAGACTCTCTCTTGGTGGCCAGACGGTGGTCCTAGGTCTGCTGTGACCACTCATAGTGTTAGACTCCTCCTCGGCTAAGGGAGGGTGTGCCTTGGCCTGTTGAGGCAACTCACAGGGGACAACTACCCCTCTCCTTGGGGAAGGTGTCCCTAGGCTGGGCAAGGGTGCCCATAAATCCCGGAAGACTGGAAGATTCCCCCATGCCCCCTCACAGGGGCAGACTCTCCCTATGCTCACTGAAACCACTAACACCTAACTCCCTCTTGGCTGTGGATTAGTGCCCTTAGGCTAGCTGCAGCTTCTAACTGCAGCAGACCCCCCATAGTCTGGAAGACTGTGCTCCTATGACTACTGAGGCTTCACACATCAGAAGACTTCCCTTGCTTTGGGGAGACTGTCCCTCAGCCAGCTGAGGCTGTTCACAGCAGCAGGCGATCCCTAGTCTGGGGAATGTTGCCCTAGACCCTCTGAGGCCTCTCACAAGGGTGATCTCTCCCTCACCTTGGGGACAGTGTCCCTAGGCCTGGTGAGGCTGCTCACAGTGGCAGACTCCCAGGAAGGTGGGGGTTGGTCCTGCTAGGCCCACTGCAGTGGCTGCCGGTGGCACACTACCCTTAGCGTGGGAGAAGGTGTCATTGGGTCCATTATGTCCTCTGAGACACAGACTTCCCTTAGACTGAAATCAGTGCACCAAGGCCATCTGAGGATTATCACAGTCACAGACTCTCCCCAGGCTGGGAGACAAGGTCCCTAAGCCCACTGTAGCTGCTCAAAGTGTCAGACGTCTCTTAGGTGCTGGGCTAGTAAATTGAGGACTGCTGAGGCTTCTCACAATGGCGACCTCCTCCAAGGGTAGGAGACAGTGATCCTAGGCCCATTGTGGCTTCTGACAATGGCAGACTCCCTCTAGTTTGGAGGAAGATGCCCCCAGACCTACTGTAGCCACTCACAGCAGATTGCACTTAAGCTGGGAGATGGTGTTCCTAGGCCCGTTGAGGTCTCTCACAGCGGTAAACTCCTCCTTGGCTGGGGCATAGTGCTCCTAGGCCTGCAGAGACCGCTCACAGAGGCAGACTGCTGAAAGAGGCAGAGTACTTCTAAATTAGGGGATGAAGTCCATAGGCCAGCTGAGATCACTCACAGAGGCAGATACCCAATCCCTCAGCTTGAGTATGGGGAATCCCTCAGTCTGCTGCAACTGCTCAAAGTGACAGACTACCCCTTAGCTTTGGGACGGTTTCCCTAGGCCCACGGAGGCCGCTCACAGTAGCAGACTCTCCATAGGCTGGGGTATGGTTCCCCTAGTCCCACTGAGGCCACTGACAGCAGCAGATTCCCCCTAGTCTGGTGGAAGGTGCCATATGCCTGCAGAGGCCAATCACAGTGACAGGTAACCCCTTATCTGGGGGATGGTCTCCCTTGGCCGGCATAGAGCTCTCACAGTCCCAAACACCCCCTCAGTTGGGGAAAGGTGTGCTTAGGTACACTGCAGCTGCTCACTGAGGCAAACTTCCCCGAGTGTAGGGTTTCCCTAATTCTGCTGAGTCTGCTCAGAGTGGCAGACGTCTCCAAGGGTGGGAACAGTGCCCTTAGAAGCAATGAGGCTGCTCAGAAGCAGACTTCCCCCAGGCTGGGTGAGGGTGCCCTTGCATTCGTTGAGACCTTTCAAAGAAAAAGGGTGCCCCTCGGCTAGTGGAGGGCATCCTAAGGCCAGCTGACACATCACATACAAAAACGTCCCCTAGGCTGGAAGACATTTTCCTCAAGATCCTGAGGCCACTCACAGTGGCCACTGCCTTGAAGGATGGTCCCCTTAGACCTCCTGAGGCTGCTCAGAGCTTTAGACTCTCCCTAGGCTAATGGACAGGGTCTCTAGGCCCGTTGTGGCCCCTCACACTGTTCAACTCTCTCTAGGATAGGGACGATGCCCCTAGACTCACTGAGGCCACTAACAGGGGCAGACTTCCCCTAGTATGAGTGATGCTACCCCTAGGCCTGTTGAGACTGTGCACAGTGGCAGGTCCTACCCCTTCAATGATAGAGGGTTCTTTCTGAGACTCTCTGAGGCAGCATACAGCCACAAATTTCCCCTAGGCTGGAAGAGGTAGCCCCTTTGCCAGCTGCAGCTGTCACAGAGACAGATAGCCCCTAGGCTGGAGGACGTACCCCAGGCTTGCTCTGGTCACTCACAAAGGCATATTCCCCCTAGGATTCATAACCGTGCCCCTGGGATTCCTGTGGCCACTCACAGCCACACACCATTCCCAAGGTTAGGGATGGTGTCCCCAGGTAAATGAGGCTGCTCACAGCACAAGATTCCCCCAAGGCTGGGGATGGTAACTCTAGGTCTGTTGAGGCCGCCATTAGGCTGAAGCAGAGTGCAGCTAGGCCTGATGAGGCTGCTCACAGCCACAGATTCCAACTAGGCTGGATAACAGGGTTGGGAGGACAGTTGAGGCTGCTCATAGTGGCACACTCCCCCTGGTGCTCACAGTGGCACACTTCCCCTGGTCTTAGTGATTATGGACTTAGGCCCAGCGATGTCATTAACAGCAGCCGACTCCCCTTAAGCTGGAGAACAGTAACCCTAGGTCCACTGAAGCCATTCACAAGGACAGACTCCCCCTAGGCTGGGAATGATGCCCCTAGGCTTGATTCATTCATTCATTTATTCAATCGTATTTATTGAGTGCTTACTGTGTGCAGAGCACTGTACTAAGCGCTTGGGAAGTACAAGTTGGCAACATATAGAGACGGTCTCTACCCAACAGTGGGCTCACAGTCTAGAAGATGGGGAGTTCAGGTTTCTGACCCCGGTGCTCAAAGCCCATGGCCCTGGACCCCTGCACCAATCCTGTCAGAAAAGGAATTTTGCTTATTCATATAAATATCTGTCTCCCCCTCAAGACTGTAAGCTTATTATGGACAGGTAACGAGTCTGCTAATTCTGTTCTACTCTCTCAAATGCTTAGAACAGTGCTCTGCACATAGTAAGCGCTCAATAAATACCACTGATCATGATGAAAGAAGGCCCGGGGATCCCGAACCCCAGCCAGAGGCTACCCCTCAGAAATCAGGGTGTGATCCCAGGGAGAGGGTGACAAGCCGGGTCACACACAGTGAATAAGAGAGGTGCCACAAAGAAGAATCGTGTTCCTACAACAAAGATTATGTGTTAGCTGGACAGACTCCTACAGCAAGAGCAACCCAAGGAAGAGGGCTTTCCTAAACCTTGGAGTTCCCATCTCCTCCATTTTCTAGTATTCACAGCTTCTTCCCCATCCCCTTTGAAAGGTTCCGGGGCTCCCTCCTACCCCATTAGCCCATAAAGCAGCCACCCTCACCCCATTTGTGAGGCTGCCTACATGCGGCAAACTACCCCTAACGTGGGGGATGGCACTCCTAGGCACTCTGAAGCCACTCACAATGGTAGGCCCCTCCTAGTCTTGGAGACTACTATGACATACTCCCCCTAAGCTGGTGGATGGTATGCCTAGATCCACTGAAGACCCTCACAAGGGCAGACTCCCCACAGGCTAGGGATGGTGCCTCTACTACTACCTAGGTCTCTCACAGCACCAGATTCCAACTAGGCTGGAGGATGGGTTTCATGAGATCCACTGAGGCTTCTCACAACACTATGCTCCCCCTAGGTTCAGGGATTGTGTCTCTAGGTCTGCTGTGGCCACTCACAGCAGCAGTCTCGCCCCCCTGGTGGGCGATGGTGTCCCTTGACCCCCTGAGTCCGCTAATAGTGGCACAATACCCCTGGGTTGGTGGAGGGTTTCTCTAAGCCTGCCAGAATTCCCTTAGGCTGGAGGATGTTGCCCCTAGGCCCGATGAGGCTGCTTCCAGTGGCAGACTCCCTCTAGAGTGGAGTACAATACCTCTACGATGTGATGAGTCCACTCATAATGGCAGACTCCTCCTAGCCTAAGGGATGGTGCCCCTAGACTCTCTGTGGATACTCTCAGTGGCAGACTTCCCCTACGCTGGAGGAGGTGTCATTCAGCCTAGTGTGGCCTCACAAAGCAGCAGACCCCTTCTAGACTGCTGGCTGGTGCTCCTAAGGCCACTGCAGCTTCTGCCAGATGTCCTCTAGGCTGGGGGACGCTGTCCCAAGGGCAGCTTGGGCTGCTCACAGTGGCAGACTCCACCTGGTGTTGGGGACAGTGCCCTTAGACCTCCTGAGGCCACTCACAGTGACAGACTCCCCCTCGGGTTTGGAAGGGTGTTGTTACTATGCCCACTGAGGCCTCTATCATCGGCAGTCTCCCCCCGAATCTGGGGAATGATACCCCTAGGCCCACTTTGTTTTGTACCTTCCCTAGCGCTTAGACAGGGCTTAACACATAGTAAGTGTTTCAGAGCTTAGTTCAGTGCCTGGCACATAGTAAGCACTTAACAAATATCATCAGTATTACTATTAGGCCGCTTACAGGGTATACTCCCCATAGGCTGGGGGACAGTGCCCTTAGTCCCTTTTGGTATGCTCATATCGGGAGATTCTCATTACACCAGAGATGGTGCCGTTAGTCCTACTGAGGTTCACAGTAGTAAATTCACCCTAGGCTGGGAGTCAGTGCCCCTTACCCTATGGAGGCCGGCCAAAGAGACAGACTGCCCCTCAGATGGGGAGACTGTCCCTGGGCCCCCTGAGGCCACTCATAAAGGCATGGAAAGTAACTTGGCCTAATGGCAAGAGCATGGACCTGGGAGTCAGAGGCTGCTCTCCCCCTCGTCCCCCTCTCTATCCCCGCCATCTTACCTCCTTCCCTTCCCCACAGTACCTGTATATATGTTTGTACATATTTATTACTCTATTTATTTATTTATTTATTTTACTTGTACATATCTATTCTATTTCATTTTGTTAGTATGTTTGGTTTTGTTCTCTGTCTCCCCCTTTTGGACTGTGAGCCCACTGTTGGGTAGGGACTGTCTCCATATGTTGCCAACTTGTACTTCCCAAGTGCTTAGCACAGTGCTCTGCACACAGTAAGCGCTCAATAAATACGATTGATTGATTGATTGATTGATTGACCGTGGGTTTTAATCCCGGCTCTGCCACTTGTCTGCTGTGTGACCTTGGGCAAGTCACTTAACTTCTCTGTGCCTCAGTTACTTCACTGGGTATTCAGTGAAGGGTATTCAGGCAGTGAGCCCCACGTGGGACAACCTGATTACATTGTATTTGCCCCAGCTCTTAGATCAGTGCTTGGAACATAGTAAGCACTTAACAGATACCATAAAAATAATAACTATTATTTTATCATTGTGATTATTATTTGTAGTCTTATTAGTATTAGTATTATCATCCTTCCCCTATCTTAGGGGACAATGTCATTAGGCCTGCTGATGCTGCTCACTGTGGCAAATTCCCCCTGGGCTGGGAGGTGGGGCACCTAGGTCCGCTGAGGCTTCTTGCAGCAGTAATCTCCTACTAGAACTGTGTACAGTTCACCTAGCCCCAATGAAATTTTTCAGTACAGCAGACTCTCCTTAGGCCTGGAAACGTTGTCCCTGGGCCTTTGAGGATGCTATCAGCAGCAGATGGCCTCTAGGCTACCGGAGTGGTGCCCCTTGTCCTACTGAAGTTAAGCACAGAGGGAGACTTCGCCTCTTCTGGGAAAGGGTGTCCCTAGGCCCCTTGAGGTCGTTCACAGAAGCAAACTTCCCATAGGTTGGGGGACAGGTCACATAGGCCCCCTGAGACTGTTCACAGTGGCAGACTCCGCCTCACCTAGGAGTGCTTTAAAGCCGATGATGAGGAGTTTCTGCTGGATGCAGAAGTGGATGGGCAACAACTGGAGGCTCTTGAGAAGTGGGGAAACATGTACTGAATATTTTTGTGTAAAAATGATCTGGGCAAGCAGTGTGAAGTATGGACTTGAGTGGGGAGAAACAGGAGGCAGGGAGATCAGCAAAACTCCTCACCATCAGGCAGAAACTCCTCGCCCTGGGCTTCAAGGCTCTCCATCACCTCGCCCCCTCCTACCTCACCTCCCTTCTCTCCTTCTACATCCCACCTCGCACCCTCCGCTCCTCTGCCGCTAATCTCCTCACCGTACCTCGTTCTCACCCGTCCCGCCATCGACCCCAGGCCCACGTCATCCCCCGGGACTGGAATGCCCTCCCTCTACCCATCCGCCAAGCTAGCTCTCTTCCTCCCTTCAAGGCCCTACTGAGAGCTCACCTCCTCCAGGAGGCCTTCCCAGACTGAGCCCCTTCTTTCCTCTCCCCCTCGCCCCCCTCTCCATCCCCCCATCTTACCTCCTTCCCTTCCCCACAGCACCTGTATATATGTATATATGTTTGTACATATTTATTACTCTATTTATTTATTTATTTTACTTGTGCATATCTATTCTATTTATTTTATTTTGTTAGTATGTTTGGTTTTGTTCTCTGTCCCCTGCTTTTAGACTGTGAGCCCACTGTTGGGTAGGGACTGTCTCTATATGTTACCAACTTGTACTTCCCAAGCGCTTAGTACAGTGCTCTGCACACAATAAGCGCTCAATAAATACGATTGATGATGATGATGATGATGATGACCCTTACAATGAAATACTTCTCCTAGGTCAGAGGACCGTGGCCATTGGCCTTCTAAGGCTGATCACAGAGGCAGACTCCCTCAGGCTATGGAACAGTTACCCCAGAATCACTGTGGTGGCTCAAAGTGGCCAACTGCCCTCTTTACCCCACCTCCCCTTCTAGTTATTGAGAGAGATGAAGCGATAACATAAGGAGCCCTGGGGTCAAGGGAGGGTTCTTTTTTAGGATAGGAGAGACAAGTTTTCAAATAGTGGGGAAGAAGACATTGGAGAGTGTACAGTTCAAGATGGCAGTTAGGGAGGGAAGAAGGGAGGGAGGAAGTTTTGTTATAAGGTTCTAAAGAATGGGGTCAGAGGCGCAGGTGGAGGGGGTGGATTTTGAGAGAAATGTTCCAAGGCCAACTAACGTAGCTCACAGCATTAGACTCTTCCTCCCTTCAAAGCCATGCTGAGAACTCACTACCTCCAGGAGGTCTTCCAGACTGAACCCCCCTTTTTTCCTCCCTCCTCCTCCTCTCCTCATCGCCCCCCTCCCTCCCTCTACCCTACCCCCTTCCCCTCCCTACAATACGTGTATATTTGTACATATTTATTACTCTATTTTATTAATGATGTGTATTTAGGTATAATGCTATTTATTCTGATGGTATTGACATCTGTCTACTTGTTTTGTGTTGTTGTTTGTCTCCCCATTCTAGACTGTGAGGCCGTTGTTGGGTAGGGACTGTCTCTCTATGTTGCTGACGTGTACTTCCCAAGCACTTAGTACAGTGTTTTGCACATAGTAAGCGCTCAATAAATACGATTGAATGAATGAATGAAAAGATTCCCTCTAGGCTCTGGCATGGTGTCCCTAGGCCCACTGACGATACTTACAGAGGCAGACTCCCCCTACTGTCCCTTCTCCCGCTGAGTCCTCTCACAGTGTATACTCTGCCTTGGCTGTGGGAGGGTATTACTAGGCCCCCTGAGGCCGCTCACTGCAGCAGACTCGCCCTATGGTGGAGAACGTTGTCCCTAGCCCCACTGAGCCCAATCAGAGTGGTGGACTTTCCTGAGGCTAGAGGACGGTTTCCCTAGGCTGGCTGTCACTGCTTACAACAACACCCCCCCTCCCATGATGGGTGACAGTACCTGTAGACCCCTAAGGGAGGGTGCCTTTGGGCACCTTGGGGACCCTTACAACGGAAGACTTCTAGGTCAGAGGACCGTGGCCATAGGCCTTCTAAGGCTGATCACAGAGGCAGACTCCCCCAGGCTATGGAACAGTTACCCTAGAATCACTGTGGTGGCTCAAAGTGGCCAACTGCCCTCTTGACCCCACCTCCCCTTCTAGTTATCACCTTATCTCCCTCCTACCCTTCCTTTCCAAACTCCTAGAACGTGTCATCTACACTGGCTGTCTCAAATTCCTCAACGTCAACTCTCTCCTTGACCCCCTCCAATCTGGCTTCCGTCCACTACACTCCACTGAACTGCCCTCTCAAAGGTCACTGATGACCTCCTTCTTGCCAAATCCAAAGGCTCCTACTCTATCCTAATCCTCCTCGACCTCTCAGCTGCCTTCGACACTGTAGATCACCCCCTTCTCCTCAACAAGCTATCCAACCTTGGCATCAAAGTCTCCGTCCTCTCTTAGGTCTCCTCTTATCACTCCAGCCGTTCACTCTCAGTCTCCTTTGCGGGCTCCTCCTCCCCCTCCCATCTCCTTACTGTAGGGCTTCCTCAAGGGTCAGTTCTTGGTCCTCATGTTCTCTATCTACACTCACTCCTTGGGTGAACTCATTCATTCCCATGGCTTCAATCATCACCTCTACGCTGCTGACACCCAAATCTACATCTCTGCCCCTGCTCTCTCTCCCTCCCCCCAGGTTCGTATCTCCTCCTGCCTTCATGACATCTCCATCTGGATGTCTGTCCGCCATCTAAAACTCAATATGTCAAGACTGAACTCCTTATCTTCCCTCCCAAACCCTGTCCACTCTCTGACTTTCCCGTCACTGTAGACGGCACTACCATCCTTTCCATCTCTCATTCAACCCACACATCCAATCCATCACCAAAACCTTCCGGCCTCACCTCCAAAACGTCGCCAAGATCCTCCCTTTCCTATCCATCCAAACCGCTACCTTGCAAGTTCAATCTCTCATCTTATCCCGACTGGATTACTGCATCAGCCTCCTCTCTGATCTCCCATTCTCCTGTCTCTCCCCGCTTCAGTCTATACTTCACTCTGCTGCCTAGATTGTCTTTGTACAGAAACACTCTGGGCATGTCACTCCCCTCCTCGAAAATCTCCAGTGGTTGTCTGTCAACCTACGAATCAAGCAGAAACTCCTCACTCTCGGCTTCAAAGCTCTCCATCAACTTGCCCCTTCCTACCTCACCTCCCTTCTCTCCTTCTACAGCCCAGTCTGCACCGTTCACTCCTCTGCCGCTACCTTCCTCACTGTACATAGTTCTCGCCTGTCCCACCATCGATCCCTGGCACACGTCCTTCCCCTGGCCTGGAATGCCATACCTCCACGCATCCGCCAAACTAGCTCTCTTGCTCCCTTCAAAGCCCTACTGAGAGCTCACGTCCACCAGGAGGTCTTTCCAAACTGAGCCCCCTTTTACCTCTCCTCCTCCCCATCCCCTACAGCTGCCCTAGCTCCTTCTCCTCCCCACAACACTTGTATATATTTGTACAGATTTATTACTCTATTTATTATACTTGAACATACTTACTATTCTATTTATTTTGATAATGATGTGCATATAACTATAAATCTATTTGTTCTGACGATTTTGACACCCATCTACATGTTTTGTTTTGTTGTCTGTCTCCTCCTTCTAGACTGTAAGCCCGTTGTTGGGTAGGGGCTATCTCTATATGTTGCTGCCTTGTACTTCCCTAGCTCTTAGTACAGTGCTCTGCACACAGTGAGCGCTCAATAAATACAATTGAATGAATGAACTCCCTCTAGGCTGGGGAACGGTGTCTCTAGGGCATCTGTGACCCTTATAGAAGAACACACCCCCTAGACCAAAGACGGTGACACTGTCCACTAGTATCTCGAAATAAAAGATTCCCCTATGATAGGGGATCGTAACAATAGGCCAACTGCAGCCATTCAAAGCAGCAGACTGCCCCTAGTCTGGCTAATAATGGCAGATTTCCCCTCGCCACCCAACTTGAGGAACCATGCCTCTAGGGCCTCTGACACTACTCTTACTCACAGCAGCAGACTCCTCCTAGGCAGGAGGACAGTATCCTTATGCCCCGTGAGATAATTCAGAGCAGCAGACTCCACCTATGCTGGGGGATGGTGCCTTTAGGCCCCCTTAGGCCACTTAGAGTGACAGACTCCCCCTAGTCTAGGGTATAGTGTCTCTAAGCCCTCTGAGTCCGCTCGCAGTGGCACACTGTGGCACTGTACATTGTGGGAACAGTGTTCTTAATTCTGCCAGTTTCTCACAAAGCAAGACAACCCCTAGGCCCACTGCTGCCACTCACAGTGACAGATTTCCTTTCAACTGGGGAAGGGTGTCCCAGGGCCCACTGAGGTTGCTCACAGCAATAGATTTCCCCTAGGCTAAGGATGAAGCCCCTAGGCTAGATGAGGTCACTGACATGGCAGAGTCACTAGGCCTGCGTGATAGTGCCACTTGGCCCGTTGGAACCGTTCACAGCTACAGAATAGAGATGGTGCATCTAAGCCCACTGAGGTCCCTCAGAGCTGCAGATTCCCACTAGGCTTATATCTGTACTTTGAGGCCCTGTGAGCATGCTCTGCGTGGCAGAATCCCCTTGTCCTAAGGTGAACCCAGTATTCCCACCACCTCAAGGTCAAATGCTATCTCGTGACTGCCCGAGCCAGCAAGATGGAGCTCGGAATTGCGGGTGGTATACCACCCCCACAGCCAAAGCCTCTAGATTGACAACCCAAGCCAGAAATACAGAAGGTATCTCTCGACCCCATGCCAATCAAATTAGGTATGGAGGACAAGGGGAGGGTGGAGATTGGATAAACTGAAGCAGAAAGATGGAATGGTCTAGGAGCACAGTTAATGAATACCTGAAGCTTCCGACCTTCTGAATAGAGGATCCAGACTAGCAGCACCTGCTGCGTGTCACCTCTGCCCAGAGCATGGGATGCCCCACTTTGCCTGCCTTCAGAGAGGGTGGGATAAGTGGGTATCTGGCAGAACGTTCATTAGGGCTGGAAGCCAGGGTATGTCGCCACGGGTGTGTAACGCATGCATGGATTTCTCCCGGGTGGGAAGTGTTCCTGGGTGGTAGCTAGTTGCCTCACCACTTGCGAACACGGCATAAGTGAATTTCTTGAGGGTGGGACCTATGTTTTTTTCCACTCTCAAGTAACACGTAAGTATATTGCTCCAAATAGGGAAGCTCTTATTTTTATCATTAAATAATTATATTTTTCCTGAAATGGTCCTCCCCAAAGGGAGGTTCAATTCACGGCGTCCAAAATAATCAAATAATTCAATTCGCCTCGTGAAATAAATTTTGTATGAAACTCAGCCTTTCCGTCCCGAGTCCCTCTCTCTCACAGGACCAGTTCCCGAATGAATGCAACCCTGGGAGATGGGTACCACACCTATGATGGGGGATGGTCCTGAGGACCACTGAGGGTGACAGACGATCCTTTAGCCCACTGTTGCTGCTGACAGCTTCAGATTTCCCTAGCCTGAGAAATGGTGCAGCTAGGTCTGTTGCAGCTGCTTACAGCCACAGACTTCCCCTCATCTGGGGGATATTGTTTCTAGCCCCACTGAGGAGATTCACAGTGGCATACTTCCCCTAGGCTGGTATTGGTGCCCCAAGGCCCTGTTAATTCGCTCATAGAGGCAGACTCCCTATCCTGGGAAATGGTACCAGAGGCCTGCTGATACTACTTACAGTGGCATTCTCCTTCTACGTTGGAGGTTGGTGTCCTAAGTATCATCGATGCCCTTCGCAAAGACAAACTCCCCCACAACTATGGGAGAGTGACCCTAGGCCCTTTGAAGCCACTCACATTGGCAGATTGTTCCCGGGTTAGGGTATGATGCCCCTAGGCCTGTTGAGGCCACTCACAGCAGCGGACCCAACTAGGCTGGGGACTGTGCCCCTAGGCCCTCAGAGGTCACTCACAGTCGTATACACCACACCTTGGCTGGGGACCGCGTTGCTAAGGCGTTGGAGGCCACTCACAGACACAGACTCTCCCTAGGCTGAGGATGGCGTCCCTGGGTTACTAAGGCGACTTCCTGTGGCACATTGCCTCTAGGCTGAGATATGTAACCCTAGGCCCTCTCCTGTTATGCACAGTTGGAGACTCCCCCTAGGCTTAAGGAGAGTGCACCTAGGCCTGCAGTGACCACTCACAGTGGCAGGCTTTTTCTAGGCTAGGGGATGGTGTTCCTAGGTCAGCTGAGACCTCTCACAATGGCAGGATACCGGGAAGGTATTCTTAGGCCCATTGAGGAAGCTCAAAATGGCAGACTTCCACTCAGCTGACAGACAGTGTCCTAAGACCTGCTGAAGAAGAATGCATATCAAATTATTCTTAGGCTGGAAAATGGTATCCTATGCCCACTAAGGCTGCTTACAGCAGAAGACTCTATCCAGGGTGGGGGAACGGTATCCCTGGAACCGCTGAGGCCATTCACAGTGGCAGACTACTTCCCAGACAAGGAAGGGTTGTTCCTAGGCTCACTGAGTTTTCTCCAATCTGCAGACTATCTTTATACTGGGGAACAGCGTCCCTAGGCAAGCTGCGGCTGTTTATAGTGACATACTCCTGATCTGCAGGGGGAAGGTGTGCATAGGTCCCCTCAGATGGGGGAGATTATCCCTAGGTCCACTGAGGCCAATACCAGTGGAAGACTCCCTGTAGGTTGGGGATGGTGTGCTTAGGCCCTCTGATACTACTCACAGGAGCAAATTCCCCCAAGACTGGAGAAAGGTAGGCCTAGGCCCACTGAGGCCACTCACTCATCCTTGGGCTGAAGGCGGTGTTCCAATACATCGAGGCCATTCACTATAGAAGATTCCCCTTAGGCTGGGGCATTGTGACTCTCGGCCTGCCGAGGCTGTTCACAGCAGCAGATGCCACATAGACTGGGGAAATGTGCACTGAGGCCCACTGAGGCCACTCACAGTGGCAGACTATCCCTAGCCTGGGGGAGGCTGTCCTTATGCCTGAGGCCTGCTGAGGACTCTCAGAGCAGCAGGATCCTTCTTGGCTCAAGGAGGGTGTCCCTAGATACGGTATGGCTACTCACAACCACAGACAACCCCTAGGCTGGAGGACAGTGTCCTTACTTAGTCTTAAGCCACTCACAGCTACAGATTCCCCCTAGCCTGAGGGATGGTATCCCTAGACCTGTTGCAACCACTCACAATGGCTGATTACCCCTTGATTTAAGGAGGTCCCCCAGGCCCTCTTAAACTGCCCCCAGTGATAGATTCCCCCTAGGCTGGGGGAAAGTGTCCCTAGGCCTGCTGTGACATCTCACAATGGCAGACTCTCCAAAGGCTGAAGTGATACATTTAGGCCCACTGAGGATGCTCAGAGTGACAGACTCCATAATTGCTCAGCGAGGTTGTCCCTAGGCTCGCTGTAGCCACTCACACCTGCAGACTCTCCCAAGACTAGTGGAGGGTGACCCGCGGTCCCTTTAAATTGTTCACAGCTGCAGAATTCCCCTCAGCTGGGGCAGGATATAACTAGGCCCACTGAGGCTTCTCACTGGGGCGGACTCCCCTAGGCTGAATGATTGTTCTTTTTTTGCAAAGAGGCCACTAAATGTGGGAACACCTCCCCTAGGTAGGGGGACCATGGCCCTAGACCCCCTGAGGCCACTCACAGTGGCAGACTCCCCCTATGCTGGGTGATGGTGCTCTTGGCCCCTTGAGGCTGATCAAAGTGGCAGACTTCACCTAATGCAGAAGGCAGTGTCCTTCAGCTGGCTAAGGCTGCATACAGTGGAAGACGTCCCCTCAGCTAGGGGATGGTGCTAGGGGATGGTGCCCCAAGGACCGCTAAGGCCTCTGATAGAGGCAGACGTCCCCTAAGCTGATGGACAGTGCCTCTAAGCCTGCTGCTGCCACTCACAGTGTCAGATTCCCCCTAGGGTGAGGGATGGTTACTCTAGGCTACTGAGGCTGCTCAAAGCAGCAGACTTCTCCTTGTCTGGAAAATGGTGTCCCTAGGGCAGTTGCCTGTCTACTTGTTTTGTTTTGTTGTATGTCTCCCCCTTCTATACCGTGAGCCCGTTCTTGGGTATCTGTTGCTGAATTGTACTTTGTGTTACCGAATTGTATTTTCCAGGCGCTTAGTACAGTGATCTGCACACAGTAAGCACTCAATAAATACGATTGAATGAATGAATGAATACAATGCTCACAGAGCTAAACATCCCCTAGGTTGATGTATAGTGCAACTGGGTACTCAGAGGTCACTGACAGGAGCAGATTGCTCCTAGATTGGTGACAGTGCTGCTGAGGCCAATCACATTGGCAGACTCCCCCTAGGTTTGGGGACTATGCAGCCAGGCCCACTGAGGCTGTTCAATGTGACAGACACCGCCTAGGTTGGGCACTGTGCTTCTATGCCCTTATATGCCGCTGTCAGCAGCAGACTCCTGCTGGGCTGCGGAATGGTGCCATAAGCCAGCTGTGACCCTCACAATGGCAGACACCCCATAATTTGGGGGACAGTTCAACCAGGCTTTCAGAGACTACTTCTGTGGAAGACTACTCCTAGGTTTAGGGACAGTGCCCATAAGTCCGCTGAGGCTGTTCATACTGTCAGACTACCCCTAGGCTGGGGAACAATATCTCTAGATGTGCTTAGTCCTCTTTAAATGGTAGGTGTCCACTAACGAGAGGTACAGTGCCCCTAGGCCCTCTGAGGTTTCTAATAGTGTAAAACTTCCCTTAAGCTGGGAGATGCTGACCTTAGAACCTCTGAGGCTACTCACATCAACAGACTCCCTGTATGCAGAGGGAGACTGTCAATAGGCCTTTTGAGGACAATCAGAGAGTGGCAGACTTCCTCTAGGCTGGATGATGGTGAACCTAGGGCTGCTGAGGTGGCTCACAGAAGCAGAATCCCCTCAGACAGGGAATTGCACCCTTAGGCCTAGTGAGGCCACACACAGCAGCAAACTCCTCCTAGGCTGGGCTTCTTTCAGTAGCATACTTCTCCTAGGCTGGGAGAAAAGGCACATAGGGCAATTTAGACCAGTTACATGGACAGATGCCTCCTAAGCTTGGAGAAGGTGTCCCTAGGCCCACTGAGACACCTTACAGTGGCAGACTCCTCCTCAGGTTGGGGAGGGTGTCCTGAGGCCCGCTGAGACAGCTTACATTGGCAAATTACCCTTAGGTTTTGAGATGGTGCTCCTAGTCCCTTTGAGGCTGCTCTGAGTGGAATGCACTGCTTGGCTGGAGGAACATGCCCCAGGATCTGCTGAAACTCCTGAAAATTGCAGTGCACCCCTTGGCTGAGGGATGGTGTCCACAGGCCTGTACAGGCTGCTCAAACGGACGTTCTCCAACTATGCTGGAAAAGGTGTTGCTAGGACCACTGAGGCCACACAAAGTGACATACACCCCCTAAACTGGAAGATGGTGCCCCTCGTCTGACTGAGGTCACTCACAGAGGCTGACCCTCCCTGGGATGGGGACAGTGCCCCTAGCGATCTTAAGTCTGCTCACAGTGGCATACAACCCCTAGGCTGATGGACAGTGACCTTAGGCCAACTGTGTCTTCTCAGATTGGCAGTCTCACTTTACTGCAGGATGTACCATTAGGCCCACTGAGGCTGCTCGCAGTGGTAAGACTCCCCCAAGGTTTGTACAGGGTGTACCTAGGGCCGTTGAGATTGCTCACAGCAGCGTATTTTCACTTGGCTGCAGGACCGTGTCCTTAGGCCCACTGAGTTCACGCACAGTGGCAGACTCCCCTTTGATAGGGGAAGGGTGCCCCGAAGTTCCCTGCAGCCATGCACAGTAGAAGACCTCCACTAGCCTGGATATGGTGCCTTCATTCCCTCTGAGGAACCCCATAGGCTGGGAGACATTGCCCTTAGACCTGCTGAGGCTGCTAACAGAGGCAGACTCCCGCTAGTCTGAGAGAGGGTGCCTTAATGCCAGCTGCAGCCAGTCACAGCAGTAGATTCCTTATAGACTAGGTGACCATGTTCCTAGGCCTTCTGAGGTCACTAATAGTGACAGAATCCTCCTAGGCTAGGGGAGGGTGTCCCTAGGCCCAGTGAGACCTCTCAAAGTTACACAATCCCCCAGGCCGGGGAACGGTGCCTTTATGACCACTGAGGATGCTCAGAGCTGTGAATTTCCACTCAGCTGGGGGACAGTGCCCCTGGGCCTGCTGAGGCTGCACAACATCAGACTCCCACTCGGTTGGTGCTGACAGGATCAGGATTCCCCCTTATTTTGGAGATATTACCCCTACTCCCATGGAGAAAGTTCACAGCCACTGGCTCCTGGAAGCCTGGAGGATAGTACCCCTTGACCCTATGAGGATGTTCAAAGCCACAGACTCTCCCTAGACTGGGAGACATCGTTGCTAGGCCTACTAAGGCCGTTCATAGTAGCAAACACCCCCTATGCTGCAGGAGGGTGCAGCTAGGCCCATTAATGATGCTCACAGTGGCAGTCTCTCCCTGCTAAGGGAACGTATGTTGCTAAAGAAGCTTCACTGGACCTAGGTATACCCACCTACAATCGAGGGAAGTCTGTTGCTGTGAGAACCTTCAGTAGGCCTAGGAACACCCTCCCACAGCCTAGGGGGTGTCTGCCACCATGAGCAGCCTCTGCTGTTCAAGGTGGACTGTCTCACTGCCTACTGTATTTCTGGAACTACGAGCGTCCTCAGAGGGCCTAGGGGAACTGATGCAGCCGAGGAAGAGTCTCCTACTGTGAGTAGCAGTTAAAGGAGTGCCTGCCATGGGAAGCATATGTAGTAAATGAAGGGGCACCACCTCCTTCTCCTGGAAACATTATCGAACCTCGGCTTCATTGACACTGTCCTCTCCTGGTATTCCTTTTATTACTCTGGCCGTTCATTCTCAATTTCCTTCATAGGATTCTCATCTGCCTCCAACACCCTAACTGTGGAAGTCCTTCGGGGTTCTGCTTTGGGTCCATTTTTATTCTCCATCTACATCCCTCCCTTAGTCTGGGGTCAGTGCACCTAGGTCTGCTCAGGCAGTTCACAGTGGGTGGCACACTCTCAATCGCCTGGGAAAGAGTGTCCCTAAGGCCTGCTGAGGCCAATCACAGTACCAGACACCCCTTAGATTCATTCATTCATTCAATCGTATTTATTGAGCATTTACTGTGTGCAGAGTACTGTATTAAGTGTTTGGGAGAGTACAATGCAACAATAAACAGGCGCATTCCCTGCCCACACGAGCTTAAGGTCTGCAGGATGAGAAGGGGCAGTGACTGGCAGTGGTTGTGGGGCAGTGCGCTTCTTACAGCATGGGTAAAGCAAGGCATAGTAGATAGGGTACGGGCCTGGAAGTCAAAAGGGCATGGATTCTAATCCGACTCCATCACTTGCCTGCTATGTGGGCTTGGGAAAGTCACTTCATTTCTTGGTGCCTCTGTTACCTCATCTGTAAAATGGGGATTGAAACTGTGAGCTCCACGTGGAACAGGGACTGTGTCCAACCCGATTTGCTTATATCCACCCCAGTGCTTAGTACAGTGCCTAGCATATAGTAAGCACTTAACAAGTACCATTATTATTATCATTATTGTTATTACAGTGGAAGACTCCCCCGGAACCTGGGGATGATGTCCTAAGGTCTACTGAGACAATGCATAGAGGCAAACTGCCCCTTGCTTTAGGGAGGGTGTCCTGAGGTCAGTTGAGGCTGCTTACTGTGCCAGATTATTCATACATTAGAGGAGATTCCCCTCTGAGCCGCTGACTGTGGCAGACACCCCGAGGCTGGAAGATGGTGTCCTTAGGTCCTCTGAGGCCACTCACACTGGCAGATTCCCCCTAGTCTGAAGGAAGGTGTACCTAGGCTTGCTAAGGCCTATCAGAGTGGCAGACTCCTCCTCAGCTGGGGGTGGGTGTCCCTAGATCCTCTGAGGCTGTTCACAGTGGCTGACCCCACCTAGGCTGGGGGAGAGTACCCCTAGCCCCACTGAGGCTGTTCAAAGTGGTAGACTACCCCTCTTCTGGGGGATGGTGCACCTAGGCCCACTGTGGCTGCTCACAGAGGCAGACTTCCCCTGGGCTGGGAGATGGGGTCCTCAAGTCCACTGAGACTGCTCCCAATGGCAGAATCCCCCTAGCCTGGAGGAAGGTTTAGGCTTGCTGAGGCCTCGCACAGTGGCAGACTCCCATTCAGTTTGGGACAGGTGTCCCTAGATCCACCGAGGCCATTCACAGTGGCAGACTCTGCCTAGACTGGGGGAAGGTGTACCTAGTCCCATTGAGGCTGCTCAGAGTGACAGACTCACCCTTGACTGACAGAGGGTGTTTCAAGGCCCGCTGAGGCCGTTCACAGTGGCAAATGTCTGCTAGGTTCAGAGTCGGTTCCCCTAGGACCACTGAGGCTGCTCACAGTGCTCTACACCCCCTTGGCCAAGGGACTATTCCCCTAGGCCCACTGAGACCCCACACAGAGGCAGACATTCCCTAGGATTGGGAATCATGCCCCAAGCTGCCTGTGCCCACTCACAGCAGAAGACTCTCCAAGGGCTGCATAATGGTGCTCTTAGGCGCAGTCAGGCCACTCGCAATGGCAGACTCCTCTTTGGCTTGGTTACAGTACCCATTGCTCCTCTGGATCTGCTTGCAGCAGCCTACGCCTACACCCTCTTGGCTGAGGGACAGTGTCCCTAGGCCCATTGAGGCTACTTGCAATGGCAGAGTCAACCTACGTTTTGGGATGGTGCCCCTAGGGCATCTAGGGCTTCCTTTAGACTGTGAGCCTGTTGTGGACAGGGATTGTCTCTCTTTCTGTATTGTAATTTCCAAGCGCTTAGTACAGTGCTCTGCACACAGTAAGTGCTCAATAAATATGAATGAATGAACGAATGCAGCTGCTCAGGGTCTCAGACTCCCCCTGGGCTTGTTGACAGTGCCTCTAGGCCCACTCCGACCTGTTAGAGCTGTCAGGTGTAGCTTCTCCTAGGCTGGCGGATAGCACCCCTAGGTCCATTGAGACCACTCAAAGGCATACTTCCCCCAGGATAGGGGGAAGGGGGAAGGGTGCCCTTGGGTTTTCTGGCAGACACCCCAGATGAAGTCACTTATGTAGCAATCTCCCCGTTGGCTAGGGGAGGGTGTCCCTAGGTCTGCTGAGGCTGCTTCCATTGGAAGACTACCCCTCAGCTAGTAGAAGGTACCCCGGTGTGGCAGAGGGTTTCGGGGGGCGGGGGGCTTTCTACAGTTGTCAGCTGCCTTGCAGTAGCAGAGGGTCCACGGCAGCTTCCTGCAGCTATCAAGTGGCCTGGAGTTCCAGAAGGCCCAGGATATCCCGTGGATCTCGGATGACATTTGGTGGCAGATCCAGATTCCTGCAGCTGTCCAGTGGCCTGAGTTGGGAGAGGACCTCGGGGGGCTTCCTGTTGTTTTCAGGTGGCTTTTGGTGGCAGAGGGCCTCATGCAATCTTTCTGGAGCTGTCAGGTGGCCTGTGGTGGTAGATTCCTCCCTGCTCTAGAAATGCAAGCTTGTTGTGGGCAGGGGATTTGTGTCTTATACTGTTATATTCCACTGTCCCAAGAGCTTAGTACAGTAAACCACATATAATAAGCACTCAATAAATATGATAAACCTACTGACTGACTACGGTTGTCAGGTGGCCCTTGGTGGCAAAGAGCCCCTGGAAGGATTCCAGCACCTGTCAGGTGGTCTGGGGAGGCAGAAGGTTCCGTTGGGGTTTTCCGCTCCTGTGAGGTGGCCATGGGTGACAGAAGACCCCAGGGGGGCTTGTTCCAGCTCTCAAGAGGTCTTGGAGGGGCATAGGCAACCAACGGAGCTTCTGTGGCAGCCAGGATCCCGGAGGTGGCAGAGGGCACCAACAGAGCTTCCTGAGGACGTCAGGTGGTCTTTGTGGCAAAGGTACCGAGGGAGGGGTCCTGCAGGTGTCTCAGGTGGCTTTGGGTTGCATAAGGCCTGAGGAGGATTTCTGCTCCTGTCAGGTGGCTTAGGGTGGCATGGGTTCCCGGAAGGGTTCTTGTGGCTGTCCGGTGACTGTACAAGACAATAATAATAATAATAATAATAATGGCATTTATTAAACGCTTACTATGTGCAAAGCACTGTTCTAAGCGCTAGGGAGGTTACAAGGTGATCAGGTTGTCCCACGGGGGGCTCGCAGTCTTAATCCCTATTTTACAGATGTGGGAACTGAGGCCCAGAGAAGTGAAGTGACTTGCCGAAAGTCACACAGCTGACAATTGGCGGAGCCAGAATTTGAACCAATGACCTCTGACTCCAAAACCCGGACTCTTTCCACTGAGCCATGCTGCTTCCCCATGGGGGACTTCCTGCAGCTGCCAGTTGGCTTGGGGTGGCAGAGAGCCCCAAGGGGAAATCTTACATCAGTCACGTGGCCTGGGGTGGCAGAGGTCCCAACGGGGTCTTCCCTTGACTATATAACATCCTGAAGTGGCACAGGGTCCCAGGGAGGTCTCTCTTGGCTGTCAGCTTGCCAGTGGCTGCAGAGGTTCCCATGGGACCTTTCTGCAGATGCCAGTTGCATGGGGGTGTTAGACCCCCACAGGTGAGCATCCTGCAGCTGGAAGATGGCCTATGGTGGCATATGGCCCCAGGGAACCTTCTATAACTGAGCCCCAGAGTATCTTTCTTAAGCTGTCAGGTTATCTGGGGTGGCAGAAGGTGCCAGGGAGGATTCTTGTTGGGGTCAGATGTCTTTAGATCCCAGAGGTTCATAGGGGGTGATGCAAGCACCTCCCCCTACCCCGCAGCCCTCCTCCCGTACCAACCAGGACCTTCCTGGACTAGGAGAGCTTCGGTGACAAGTAGTAGAATTCAAACCACACCTCCGGTCACCAAGGGTACTGTGAAAAGTGTTTTACTTAGTTTTACCAGCGTGCAAGGGAGTGACACATAGACTGTGAGCCCACTGTTGGGTAGGGACTGTCTCTATATGTTGCCAATTTGTACTTCCCAAGAGCTTAGTACAGTGCTCTGCACATAGTAAGCGCTCAATAAATACGATTGATGATGATGATTCACTCACTCCATTCCAGCAAGGGTCCAATACCAGTCTGAAGTCAACGGAGCCCATTATGCCAATGCTTCTTCTTTCTGCTTCCTGGTGCTGCTCTCCTTCTGCTTCTGCTGCTCTTCTGCTGCTTCCTGATGCTTCTGCTGTTCTCCTCCTGCTTCTGCCGCTCTCCTGATGCAGGCGCTTCCCTCTGTGCGTCCTTCGAGAAATTCTGTTTTGTTTCTAGGTGCCCCCTTTGCTATTCAAAGCGACCGCCTTTTGTCTGCAGCTGGGGCCTTGAATGGCAGTCTTGATTGGTCCAGGTCCGTTACCGGTTAGAACAGGGAGAGAAAGCCACGCTTTCCTCCATGCTCCACCGCCACAAGCCCGCAATCACCTACCCTCAAGTAAAGCCTATCAGTGTCTTCACGAAGTCTCACCCTTGATGTTGTTTGTGGGATCACAAGCAGTCACTAGAAAGGCAGCTTGTTGTGGGCTGACCACAGGGGTACGCCTGCTCCTGTTAGGTGGCATAGTGTGGCATAGGTTCCCGGGAGAGTTCCTGCAGCTGTCAGGTGGCCTGGGGTGGAAGAGGGTCCCAGGTAGAGAGCCCCAGGGGGCATCCGGCAACTATCAAGTGGCCTGTTGTGGCAGAGACTCCCAGGATGTCTTCCTTCAGCTGTCAGGTGACCTGACAGAGGGCACCAGGGAAGCTTCTTACAGGTGTCAGGGGGCTTTGGGTTGCAGAAGTTCTCAGTGGGGATTCCTGCTTCTGTTAGGTGGCATAGTGAGACACAGGTTCCCAGGTGCCTTTCAGTACCTGCTAGTTGACATTGAGTTTCAGAGGGTCTGAGAAGGTCTTTCTGTGTCTGTCAGGTGGCCTGGAGTAGTAAAGGGCCCCAGGGGGGATTTCTGTAACTGTCAGGTGGCATTGTTGGCAGAGGGTCCTAGGGACCTTTCTGTGTCTGTTAGGTGCCCCTAGGGTGGCAGAGGGCCACAGGATAATTCTCTCAGCTGCCAGGTTCCCTGAGGTGGCTTTAGCTAAGGTGTTTCCTACAGCTGTCATGGGGCTTGGGGTGGCACAGGGTTCCAGGGGTATTCCTGTGACAGTCAGATGTACTGGTGTTGAAAAGTGTCCTGGAGGACTTAATGCAGTTCATTCATTCATTCATTCATTTAATCGTATTTATTGAGCGCTTACTGTGTGTAGAGCACTGTACTAAGCACTTGGGAAGTACAAGTCGGCAACATATAGAGACGGTCCCTACGCAACAACAGGCTCACAGTCTAGAAGGGGGAGACAGACAACAAAACAAAACATGTAGACGAGTGTCAAAATCGTCAGAACAAATATAATTAAAGCTATATGCACATCACTAGCAAAATAAATAGAATAGTAAACATGTACAAGTAAAATAGAGTAATAAATCTGTACAAACATATATATATGTATATGTGTATATATATACATATACATACACACACACACACGTATATATATATATACAGGTGCTGTGGGGAGGGGAAGGAGGTAGGGCCGGGAGGATGGGGAGGAGGAGAGGAAAAAGGGGGCTTAGTCTGGGAAGGTCTCCTGGAGAAGGTAAACTCTCAGTAGGGCTTTGAAAGGAAGAAGAGAGCTAGCTTAGTGGGTGTGTGGAGGGAGGGCATTCCAGGCCAGTGGGAGGACATGGGCCAGGGGTCGACGGCAGGACAGGCGAGAACAAGGCACAGTGAGGAGGTTAGCGGCAGTGGAGCAGAGCACAGGCTGGGCTGTAGAAGGAGAGAAGGGAGGTGAGGTAGGAGGCGGTGAGGTGATGGAGAGCCTTGAAGCCGAGTGTGAGGAGTTTTTGCTTGATTCGTAGGTTGAGAGGCAACCACTGGAGATTTTTGAGGAGGGGAGTGACATGCCCAGAGTGTTTCTGTACAAAGATAATCCGGGCAGCAGAGTGAAGTATAGACTGAAGCAGGGAGAGACAGGAGGATGGGAGATCAATGCATAATGTGTGTATACAAATGTGTGCATATGTTTGTATGTCACTTCACGTCTCTGTGCCTCAGTTATCTCATCTGTAAAATGGTGATGAAGATTGTGAGCCCCACGTGGAACAAACTGATTACCTGGTATCAACCCCGGCTCTTGGAACAGTGCTTAAGAAATAACATCATCATCATTATTATTATTTGCACATATGTATGGCTGCATACGTACATATGCATATATGTACATCACAAACATGTATGTGTATGAGCGTGTGTGTGTGTGTGTGTGTATGAAGCTATGCATGTATGGATGTAAAAGTAAATGTATGTATATGTGTACATGTTTGTGTGTTTTCAATAACCTCGTCCATCACATTTTAACGAAGCCTAGAGGCCCAGATGAGAATCCAACTAATCAGCTGAGAAAAACTAACCGAAGAGGCTTTGTCTGAGAGCTCAGAAGACTTGGCTCCAATCAGGGGAGTAGCTGGCTGATTTTCCCGGCCGACTCCATCCTCGGCCTCCTCTCTGCTGGGACCGTGCTTGGGGTCACTCCTAGGACATAGCAGAGATGGGGTGAGAGGGTGTCAGCATCCTCCACTCCCCGCCTTATTCCTTCCGGCGACCCTTCTTCCCTCCATCTATCCCAGCAGCCCAATAGCCACCAGTAGCATCTCTGACACTTGGCTCTTCCAGGCTAAAATGAACTCGGTGGAAATTAGCAACCAAGCATTGCCCATTGCAGGGAGTCTCTTGTGGACTCGTTAAAAGTGCAACGCGTGGAGCACTTCAATCAATCAATCAATCAATCAATCAATCAATCATATTTATTGAGTGCTTACTGTGTGCAGAGCACTGTACTAAGCGCTAGGGAAGTACAAGTTTGCAACATATAGAGACGGCCCCTACCCAATAGTAGGCTCACAGTCTAGACGGGGGAGACAGAGAACAATACAAAACAATATTAACATAATAAAATGAATAGAATAGATATGTACAAGTAAAATAAATAAATAAATAGAGTAATAAATACGTACAAACATATATACATATATACAGATGTTGTGGGGAAGGGAAGGAGGTAAGGCGGGGGGGTGGAGAGGGGGAGTAGGGAGAGACGAAGGAGCCGGCTCCATCTGGGAAGGCCTTCTGGAGGAGGTGAGCTCTCTATTAATAAGACGCAAGAGGGTGGACTTACTAACGAGGTCTCATGGGCCTACCAGCTAGACTGAGCATTCGGCGGAGGCTGCCCGGGGCTGAGGGAAACGAAAAAAGGAGACGGCAGCTGCCGGAAAAGTTAAGCCCCACTTCCGAGATGGAAATCAAGTCACACGGAGGCCTGGTTCTCACGCAGTGAGGAGGGAGAAGCGGGGGAAATGAACAGCGGATGCAAAAGAATGCTGGACATTTTCCTGATTCCTTCTCGGGCCTGCTTCCCGCCTGCCTCTCCAAATTCCTCAGATCGCTGGACCCTGTCAGCACCCACGTGCCAGGAGGAGAAATTTTATTTTCTCCTCGAGGGGATTCCCCCGCCCCCCCCCCCCCCCGCCAGCTCACACCCTTACTGAGAGGTGTAGGAGGAGCATGAGAAACAGCATGGCCTAGTGGTTAAAGCCCGGGCCAGAGAGTCGGAAGGACCTGGGTTCTAATTCCACCTCCTCCTCTTGTCTGTTGTGTGACCTTGGGCAAACCAGATCTCTGTGCCAGATGTCCCCTCATCTGTAAAATGGGGATTAAGACCAGGCCCAAACTGATTACCCTGTATCTACCCAAGTACTTAGTACAATGCCTGGTACATAGTAAGTGCTTAACAGTGACTACCATCTTTGTTATGCTGTACTCTCCCAAATGTTTAGTCCGGTGCTCTGCACACAGTAAGCACTCAATAAATTCCACTGATTGATTGTTTGACTGACTGATTGTCCTTTATAAAGTCATATGTGACTTTGCCAATCCTAGGCTAGTCTAGCACTAAAAGACATGTGACATGGTTTCGAGAACCGGCACTGCTCTCTTTGGCTGTGTGGCTTTTGGAAAGACCCTTAACTTCTCTGTGCCTCAGTTTCCTCGTTGGTAAAATGGGGATACAATACCCGTTTTCCCTCTCTCTTAGAATGTTAGTCCACGGACTGTGTCCAATCAGTTTATCTTGTATTAATCACAGCACTTGCAGTACGGTGCTGGGTCCATAAATAACAGCGTTATAAAAATTGCATAGGAGTATGCGCCGAGAAAAGGAAACAAGTACGAAAGTGCAGAAACATGTTCCAAGGAAAGGTTGGGAATTAATCTGAAAAATTTTCCTGGAGGAGATGGGAATTTTTTTAAGGAAGGCTTTGAAATTGAATTCACTGAGTCCAATTCTCTTCTGTGGTATTCAAGGTATTGATTAAGTGCTCATTTTGGGCAGTGCACTATATTAAACACTCGGGAAAGTTCAACAGTAAGCAAAGCGCTTAGTACAGGGCTGTTGGCTCAGTGGAAAGAGCACGGGTTTGGGAGTCAGAGGTCATGGGTTCCAATCCCGGCTCTGCCACTTGTCAGCACTGTGACTTTGCACAAGTCACTTAACTTCCTTGTGCCTCAGTTACCTCATCAGTAAAATGGGGATTAACACTGTGAGCCCTACGTGGGACAACCTGATTACCTTTTATTTCCCCCCCCCCCCCCGCCCCCGGCCAGTGCATAAAATAGTGCTTGGCCCATAGTAAGAGCTTAACAAACACCATCATTATTATTGTTATTATCAATCCCGGCTCTTTCTGCTGCGTGACCTTGGGCAAGTCACTTCACTGCTCAAGGCCTCATTTTTCTCATTTGTAAAATGGGGATTCAATACCTGTTCTTCCTCTAGACTCTGAGCTCATTGTAAGCAGGGGATGTGTCCACCACCTCTGTTATATTGTACTCTCGCAAGCGCTTAGTACAATGCCAGCACATCGTAAGCACTCAATAAATACCACTGATTAATTCATTCCTCTAGACCGTAAACTCACTGTGGGCAGGGACTGTGTCTACCAACTCTGTTATATTGTACTCTCCCAAGCGCTTAGTACAGTGCTCTGCACACAGAAATTGCTCAATGAAGAATTGTTTGATTGAAGGATTCTCCCTACCCCTTAGCCTGTGAGCCTCATGTCAAGCAGGAACTGCGCCAGCTTGATTATCTCATATTTCTATCAATGTTTAGTAGATACAACTACTATTATTATTGTTAGGAAATTATTTATTATTAACTGATATTAATAAAAACAACTCATTTATTAAGTTATTATTAATATAAATCAGCTTCCTCAGCACTTTGACAATCCCTTGGCGTTTCTGTACAAGCTGATTTGCCTCTTCGGCTATACCAATCAATCAATGAATCATATTTATCCTGTGTGTAGAGCACCTTGCTAAGAGCTTGGAAGAATAGAGTATAATAGAGTTGGCAGATATATTTCCCACCCACAACCAGCTTACAGTATAGAAGGGCTCACACTGCAGACAGGGGGTGAAAACAGGATTCTAACCCAGGTCCTTATGACTCCCAAGCCTGTACTCTAT